>NW_019103565.1:0-11513 GCF_001856785.1 Myzus persicae | reverse complement strand
GTATCAAGAGCAGTATTCTTAATAGGACAAAGTCAGCCATCAAATCAGTACAAAATAATTTTCATGCTTGATCTCATTTTCATTTTACATTCTCAGACACAAAATGTCCTTAACACTATTCCTTAATTTGTCTCCACTTAAAAATAGGTAGGCGATCATTTTTGATCACTAGAGTTTCGCATAACTTAATCTGTTAGGCACCTTCTATATATTGCCCCAAACTTCTATCCCTTATCCACCATAAAATATAATCTCAACAAAAGGGATGTAAAAACTTTGTACCAAAATAAAAAAATATGTTCTCCAATAAAAATCATATTATTAACTGTTCTGCCAATCATCACATTCAACTTAATTTGGATTATAAAATCAAAATTTAACAAAATCCATGATTGTTAGTGTTTTTGAAAATTTACTTTAAAATAAAAAGCGTAATTTAAAAAAAAAAAACATGACACATATCTTGTGAATTCAGAAATGTTATACTATACGGGGCTATTATTTGTGTATTGTGGCTTCATCTTGGGGGCTTTGTTATATAATTTTATATTGTACAACAATTCTGTAAATATTTAAAGACCAAATTTATTTGTCAAAAATGACATTTCTACTTTTGAAAGGAGTATTTCAACGCAACTTAAAGCCATTGATTGATTGTTACTCTACATAAGTTTTAAAATAAATGATAACACTTATATGTAATTATTATCCTAGTATCCTAAACAATATAACCGTATACATATATATAACTATATAAGACATATGATTATTAAACAATTACTTTTATATCAAATTAATTTATAAAATGTATAACTATTTTAGAACATTTGCATTCAACAATTCACAAAAAAATACACAATATGCACGTTCAGAACAATCGTAGTTTTTATAAAGGGCGCTGTAATTTATCACACTAGCCTCCAATCTTATTATTATTTTCTTTACATTGTTTATCTTTATATATTTTGGTCGATCATCCATGTATTCCTTATGTAGTTTTGACATATTTTGATCTGTGGAATGTTTGTGCATAAAAATGTTTCCTTGTATTCAGGTCTTCTTACAATGTGTTAGAACAAAAATACCATAGTCATTGATAAAACACCACATTAATCGTTTTGAATACAATTATTGATGTTGATGTTATTGACTCCAAAACTATAAAGAACCAATTTTAATTTGCAAATGCATGCCTACTTGGCTATACTTTGTTTTAGAATAGTAAATCATTGCAGAAGCAATAAATTTAGTTGTACTTTTCAGACGAAAAAAAAACAACCATATTTATTAAAATTTAATACAAGGTTCCTAATAATTTGTCCTTAATATATCTCTTAAAAACATAAAAAATATAGTCAAAAATTGTTTGTAAGTTTAAAGTTAAAATGTTTACAAAACTATTTGTTAAAAAAATTGAGCATCTTGCTAAAAGTTTCTTAACAGGTTTTAAAGCAGACTTTTATTTGTACTTTCTTCATTTTCTGAATTATCCATGGTTAAGTATTATTATTGTAAATTTGGTGATTTAAATTATTTTTAATCTTTTATCTTTCTGATCTATCTAAAGATAGATAGATCAGATTTGCTTAGTAAATACAAACCTGTTTGGTATATATTTTAAGAAAGCTCGAAAATTTAATACGAGGCTCTTTATATTGTTACATTGTTAAAATATCAGTTGAAAAATATTAAAAATGAATGGGTAGCCATGATTTTGTTTTATGAGCATTTAAAGTTCAAATGATGACAAAATGTACAAATTATTTTTAGTTGAATATTGATAAGATGTACAACTTTTCTAGCTAATGGTCAATAATTTAAAACAATGTTGCACACGAGTAGTTCATTCTGCAACCTACAAATCTAAAAAAATATACAAAAACAATTTTTTTTTATAGTTATTTTATGTTCAAATTTGGACAAAATGACATATTATTAAATAACCAAGAATAATGATGTAAGTTATTATGTTGTAATTAAAAAATATTATTTGTGGGTACCTACTTGAAACTAACTTTGAGAATATAATATTATAATTTATACTCACAATGACTTTTCAAATGCAATTTTGTTTTGGAAAAATGAATTTAATCCACTGTAGTAGATTAATTATAGTAAATATTAATCGTAATAGTAAGCTTAATTTGCTTAATAGTAAATTAAATTACTTAATCACGATTCCATCATCAAATATATTAAATTACTGAGTAATATTATAGGCTTAAAACATGAAACCAATAATAAATAGGTAGGACTCAACGTTTTATTTGTAAATGCTTTAACGGCAACGTAATTAACGTTATCGTTTTCGAAGATATTTAAACATAAATGGTCGGTTCGATATAGCTAAGGTTTTCGTTGGTTTTCCCGAGTTTTACTGTACAATTATTGATTTTCGTCTTCAAGCCTCAGCACCGAGTAAGAATGCCACAGTGGTCAGTGAGAAATATTTAGGTGGCTCTACACGTTCGATATTCGCCGAATCCCTTACGTACAAATAATAATGTCCCGGGAATATGAAGGTATTTCAATGAATTTCAACATCAATTACCTATAAGCTGAGATTTTGAAAGATGGGTTTTGTTACTTTGTATGTATAATGTTATTTGCTAAGACATATCTCACTATGTTTAATTATTTTTTCCGTATATTATGTATGTACAATGATACCATGTTCTATAAACTACATACGTGGATCGATGGTTCATGGTTATAGTTGTCTAACGGCAGAATTAAAAATATGAGCTTTTTTCTTCGGACACACTCATTAAATAACGGTGATTTTATGTTGCACACATGAAATTTCCTGCATTAGTGTAGATACTAGATTATTCAATCAGAAGTAGTTGAAAATGACGAGCAAATACTAATCGGCTACATATGACTTTATGGGTGTATTACTGAGTACTTAAATGTCTTATTGTCTTTTATTATAGTAGGTCAAGTGGGGTAATTGTAAATGATATTTTTTAGTTTGGCTTGAAAACTGTTTTTTGTTTTCATTTTTATTAATTACTTATAAATTGTTACTTGGCTACTTTGAAAAACTTGTCACAAACATGTTTATGCAAGTTGATAGTGTTTTAATGTAACTATCTTCTAGAAATGTAATATATACTTTTACCCCAAGCATTTACATTTACCCCTTAATTTAGGGGTAAATGTAAACGAAACAAATGTTATCCATTTAAAACAGTACAACCAGATTCGGGGCAATTATGAATCAAGCAACTTTAAATTAATATTTCTTTTTTTTATGTGGAAATTATTAGTTTTAACTAAATGGGGTAATGGTAAATATAAAATAAACTAACCATGTTAAATCGTTGATTTAATATGGGGCAATTGTAAACAACATTTTTAACTGATATTTATTGTAATAGTTACATATGTAGTTGGACTACATACATTGTTACATTAATTTTAGAATATACCATAAATAACAAACAGTCTCATATTTTCTTTAATAATAAAATAAAAATTAAACAGCCTTAAAGTTTTTTAACAAATACTTACAACCTAATAGGATGTATTTTTAAAACAAAAAATAAAATAAAATAAATAATAAATCTTTTTTAACAATGAAACAAATACCTAATACTATACTTTAGTTTGTGGTAGTATCTATTTACAATACGTTTTAAATTAAACTATTATCTATTTCTCATTGACTGAGGCAAAACCTGGAAACTTATAAATCATTTTTCTTTTTTTCATTATAAATTTTGGACTTGGTAAAAGTGCTTGTACCATGTCTGCAGAAATAGTTGTTATGTCCTGATCATCTACTATGAACTCTGTTCCAAAATCATCTGTTTTTTTTAAACCCATCACAACAATCTCTCTATCCTCATCATCGACTGACTGAACTACACATACATACTTAAAATGGGTCTTGTTTCGTGGTCCTCCCAAAAAATCAACCAACACATATACCCCTGGTTTGATGGACTCCCATATAACTTGTTCATACTGCACTTCATTGATCCCTAAGTCAGTTGGAATATCGTTTACATCTTCAAAATCATCACCAATTATTTCTTACTGATCTATTGTGGTTTCATCGTCTGTCAACACTTCTGTATTTGTTTTTTCTTCATCTTCAAAAAGTTTTTGTTTTAAACTGGGTCTACCTCTTTTTGCTCCTAGAGTTTTTTTCTTTGAATGTTTTTCAGTTGCTTCTTTTAAACGCATTAATACAGTCTCATTAGTTAACACTTCACCATACCTTGCTGTCTTTAATCTAGGGGTGGGATCTTTTGACTCACGTAGTGAAGAAGTCATTGCCTTCAGTTGTCCCAAGTGTTTAGTAAAAATACCTATTATATCAGTTGGGCTAGAAGTAGTTTCATCACTTAATAGGTTATTAATGTTATGGTTACCATCTGATGAAGGTGTGTGGGGAATCAAAGGCGAGGAATCTATATTATCTGAAATAATTATTTCATTGGATAAAGTTTATTCACATTGTGTTATGGAGTCATTTGATGCACTTAATTCAATGTGTTCATTTGGCTCAATTAAAATATTTCGGGAGGTTGATGAACTAGGTTCAATAGCAGAGTGTAAGATTTTATTCTGCTTCTCAGCTTCAATTCTTAAATAGTAATTTAGTTCATTTGGATCAAATTCAGACAATGGAAATTTATTTTTATCTACAGGAAACACACCGGTTGTTCTGAATCCAGATATAATGTTTTCACTTTTCATACCAACTGACCATGCTTTACCAAGAATCTCTGAGAACATTGCTTTTGTTAATCTGCCTGGACCCTTTCCAATCATAGTTTTTCCAAAATGAATAAGTTCTTTATCCCATACCGATTTTAATGGTCCAAATACACACTTGTCCAATGGTTGCAATCGATCTGTCAAGTGACTAGGAAACTTAAATAAAGTAATATTATTCTTCATTGCCAATTCAATTATTCTCATACTAATATGAGAACAATGTCCATCATATAGCAAAAGAGCATTGCTATTTGTTCCTAAATCTTTACGTTTTTTAATGACAAATGGCACAAATGCATTTTCGAACCAATTGTAAAAAACCGGCTCCTCCATCCAGCCATTCTTTGACACTGCATAAAGTGTTCCTAAAATGACAACATTTATTTATTATTTAAGAATTTATTTTAAAATTTTATGAATTTCGGTATTTAATCACCAACCTGGAAAAGATTTTTCAGAAGTCCAACGAGCTTGAACTGCCATTCCTTTAAAAATGATGAGTGGTGGCAAATATAATCCATCAGCAGATATACACGCAAGAACACTTATCGATTCTCGACCACTACCACCAGTTACTCTGCTCAAAGCCTTTCCCTTTTCGCCTAATGCTTTTAGCCTAGATGGGTCAGTACGAAAACCACTTTCATCGGCATTGAACACAAACTGAGATATCAATAATTTTTCCTGACAAATATTCTCCAAATTCGAATAAAAATGGTAAATGATTTCAGGCTTTCTAGCATCTTTTCGCAATTTTTGCAGTTGTTCTGGTTTCTTGAAACTTAATTTTGGATTTCTTTTCATGAAACTATAGTACCAATCGTTACCAGGCTTATTGTTATTAAATGGATTTTGAATACCATTTGCCACTATATATTCTTGGACTAGACATTGAAGTTCCTCCTTATCACATGGGTACCCCATCTGTGCCCGAGTAACAATACAATTGACCAACACACTTTCAATGTTGGAATCAAGGACAGGACGACGTCCAGATTTAGTGCACAGCATAGAGGTAGATCTACCTTTAATTCTATTAAAGATAACTGATTGAGGAACACCAAATTCTTCAGATATAACTTTGTACGTTTTATGACCTTTAAGTTTTTCTTCAACTGCATTGTTGATGTCATCCAAAGTATATGAAGGTCCACACTTTTTTTTCTTGTAGTTTCGGACCCTTAAAAGTAATAATTTTATTTTATTTTAAAAAAAAAAACAGTTATTTTGTAGTGTTAAGTTTGTACCTACGGTATTCATTATTACCCCAAAATCAAATTCACATTTACCCCATACTAAACAAATATGGGGCAATTGGGAAATATCATAAATATGCTTAAACGTGGATCATACATAGCAATAAAGTAGTTGCCTATAATATTAATTATCTTAATTATCTTTGAGTGTAAAAATGAAAATTATACTATTACTACATTTTAAGTGTTTTTTTTTCAATTTTGTCGATCTTATCAAACTGAAATTCACTTTTCAAAACATGTTTTTTTTCGAATAACATTTTATGGACATAACCTCAAATTAAAAATGTCAAAGACGTTGCTGATCAATAAAGACGACAAATTAAACATATTCCATTAACGTTTTGATAGTAACAGTCTCGTAATGATTGATAACAAACAGCATTTACAATTACCCCTATTCACAATTACCCCACTTGACATAATAATATATTCAATAAACTATAAATTAAAAACAAAAGTAACAATAATTGATTAGTAATGTCGTAATAACTATTGTCGTTTCGCTCAGAATTTAAAATGTATTAGAATATGTATAAATCGTAATTTTTTATGCAATGTATTAATAGTATTAAATATTGTATTGTGTATATTAACATAGAACAATGTCTAGTGACTAGTATATCACTATATGGTCTTCACAAGGAACAATTTTTAACCAAGCCAACAATTTAGTTTTATCGTCAGCACTATAATAAGCCTAAGAAGGGAAGGAAAAATAGTAAAAAAAAATAACACACATATTATCTAGAACACAGCAATCGTGTTGTGGTTTTTTGCATGTAAAAAGGAAAGACTGGGCCAATCGTCCACACATCACACTCAACACATCTGGTTTTTAGGGCACTGAACTTGTACTCCAGTAGGTAACACTCTAATTATTACTACTATTACAGTTTAGAATTTATAATGTACCTATAGGCTATAGCCCAGTAGTGTACTTGCCATCACTTGGTACACACGTTATCGAGTACGATACGGCAATGGTGTTCTGGAAAAGTTATACTTATACAGATATAATAAATAATTATAAAATAAAAATAATACAATTATTTAAAAAAAAATTGTGTGCTCATTAACCGCTGCATCTATCGATGCGTGCGGGGGGCGGCGGCCTCTCTCACCAGACATCGTGACTGCCCGAAGAGCGATGCCGTCCGTGACCGAGATTCGAACCGGGGACGGGGGACGACGGTGCGCGTCGCAACCGACGCTTCGGTCGACTCGGCCACTTCACCCCCACGTGAATGATTGTCCTTTAAGTAGTATAAATATTAAAATATAATCAGTAGATACTTTAGTTGTGTATGTGTGTTCTATATCAGTCTAGAAATATTTTATTATATCATGCCGAATTGTACAAGGAAATATAGAATATAAATAACTAAATGTCCTTCAATAAATATATTATTATATTTGAGGTAAAATTGTATACCTACCTTGGTATTTATTTAATAATATAAAATTATACAAAATAACAAAATAATATTAATACTTTTTTAAAATAACAAAATTCTTTAAAATATAGTCCAAAATAATTATTAAATTAACTTTAATTTAATTTAGTCTGTGTCGCTTTCCTCTTGAACTAATGGATCTTCATTATTATTTGAACAATTAAGGTTTTTATAAAAATCATGTTACAGATCTGGTATAAACTTTATTAAAGAGAGCAAATCTTTTTTTTCTTTAGAAATAGTATTTGGTTTAGAATAACATATAGGAACTTCAATTTCTGTTAGGTTTGTTATATACATCCCACGTTTTAGCATATCTATGAAGCAAAACTCATCATTTGGTTCAAGTGAATTTTTATATAGAACTGTCATTGGTATGGTTTTCTCATATTTGAACCATTTTATATCTTTCCACTTTATGTGGTGTCCATCTTTATTTTTTTTTGCATCTGTATTCCCGTAACTGATGTTTTTAAGATACTTGCAAAATCATAAATATTTTCAGTTTTGAGTTCTACTACTTCAAATGGTGACTTTGTACCGGTTAATCTAATGAGTTGTTCCCAGTCATGAGGGTGATAAATTGGTGCATCATAAACTTTTTTTTTCTTTTCAATTTGGGCATAGTCAGAATCACACTCCATGCGTGTATGCCCTGGTACCAAAAATGTATGTTCTATGTCATTAAGAGAAGGTGATTTTTGCAAAACATTCAAACACATGGCCAAAAATATACTTGGTCAGTCTTTATGTTATGTTTGGTAAGATTATATGACCAAGGTTGATGCTTATAAAAGGCAACTGCATTTTGTAGGCATGGAGTTGGTAAGCACTGCTGCAGATCAAATGATAAAACTAATTTATTATTTTCTATCTCCATGCTTGCTTTGTCTAATTTTTTTGTTGCATATGCCATTCCGGCCATTTTATTGTGGTTTTCCTGTTCTTTTAATAATATTATTTTTTCAGGACCATCAGTTTGCATTTGTATCTGTATTTTTAAAACATCACACTTATTACAGGTATCTTTTTTTGGTTCCTTAATTTTTATATTAGCTTCATGAAACATTTTTCTATATATTTTCCTACTGACTGGATTAATACGATCTTTTGAATACATTTCATAGCATTTATTCAAAGTATAATGAGAAGGCAAGTATAACTTTGATGATTCTTTTCTGCAATAATGGCTTTCATAAACAGGTAGGGACTTCAGACTATGTATCATTAATTTAATGTCTTCAGGAGTTTTTTTATTTGATGGTGGATGACAACCTTTTTTGTCTGGAGTCGTTTTGTTAATACCAGTTATCATAAACTATTATTAAAGGCTATTTGGTATTTATAAGTTATTGTTCTTTTTTTTGTTTTTCTGGAGTAGACCTTCTCTTTCTTTCAGTACTTTTAGGTTGAAAAGTGATTAGTCCAGATAAATAAGTAGCTCTTCTATTACGATCTTGCATTTGCCAATATTTGTCAAATAAACGCTGCATATATTCCAGGCTAATTTTTTCTGCACATTTTAAACGACTACTTCCCAATTGTTCTAATTTCCTTTTAGGTACTTCTTTTCCACTTTCAGTAACATATGACTTACCTGAATTACGTTTTAATTTTCTTTCAGCTCTAATTAATCTTGATTTTTTTGTCTGTTGATTTCTAATTGTCAACATTTTCAACATAAGCCACAACTGTGTCATGCTTACTTTGTAAGCTAACGGTTTCAGTATCATGGATGCGATCTAAGTTCAAATAATTGTTATTAGTTACATCATGGTTAAGTACTGAAACATAGGTTGAATCAAGAGCCTCATCATCAATATCCTCATCATGATTCTGTAACACAAGAGTTAAAAATAATAAATTGTTGATATTATATTTACTAATAAGAATGAATAGGTATTATGTAATATGTTTGTTACATCTACACATAAAGAAAAATAAATTGAACCTATAGTATTTGTTAACAATTAATAATGAATTAAGAATTATTATTCTTAAATTAAAAGAAGTAGAAACACTTCAAGTTTTTCTTATGTTTCATAATATTAAAAAATAAAATTTAACTATTTATTATATTACTAAAACTATTAATATGAAATAAGTATTTTATGTTTTTTGTATCTTTATGGAATATAAATTCTTTGATTGCGTTTTGAATACTGAACACACATGTATTAAACATAACATGTTTTCAATTTAATTGGTATTTTTTTTTAAATAAGTAAGTAGTATTACTTACATATTTCTATTGTTGATAATATTTATAGATTTTAATGTTATTTGTTATTGTACACCAAGTACCTACATTTAATAATAGCATTATTAAAAATAAAATGACTAATTTTAGGAACACTCAAAAATTTTTTAAATCTGAACTGATTTGTATGATACTATTCTTTTTAATTGGTTTATGCATTTTTAGTAGGTATGATATGTTAAGTATTTCATGTTCTGTGTTCATTTCTTCTAATGGTTTCGATGGTGATTCCAATTGATGCCACTTTTGTACACAATAAACATCATTTTCAATTTGTAAAAAATCAGATTTTTGATGTTTTTTGAGATTGTCTTTTGATAACAGTTTCAAATTATGGTCTATCATCTACAGAAATAATAGTAATTAAAAACAAAATAAATTTAAATTAGTAACCAACTTTATCTAGCTACCTACTTTAAGTTTTAAATTTTATTTTAAATTTTATTATAAAACATGTAGGTAATAAATAACTTACTTCATTAATTGTATGCTGTTTTGATGCAGAAACTTTTGGAATTAACTCAAAATTTAATTTTCGATTAAATTTTGGTTTTTTAGAATGAATTACAGTATTTTCTAATTATAAATAACTTCTTTCAGAAAAAACTGGTTTATTATTCATTTTGAAGTATATTTTTGACAAATTTAATTTTTTTCTAAACTGAACACTTATGGCACAGCTATTGTACAAAATTATGATTAAAACATTTACAACTGAGTTTATTATTACTAAATGAATAGAAATATAGTTATTATTAGATTCATAACAACATTGATAGTATTATTATCACACATGTTGCCCACCAGTCGGTGGTAACGGTTACAACTTTACAAGCGACAATACTGCGTAATACACGTAAAAAACTGTATGGTTGTAGATACCAATTAAATGGTTATCCTAACCAAATTCAGTGGTTGGTATAGGGACTACCATTTATCATAGTTCCAAGTACCAAACCCATTTGGTTGTCATAATTCAGTTGATGTAACCAAACAATTTGGTTAGAAATTCTACCAGCCTGCATGGTTTCATTAACCATACACTACAGTTATCCCAACCTAAATTGTTATGCAATTATAAAGCAATAAATAGTATTTCCAACAATATTGTATGGTCACGGTAACAATTCTCATCGTTTGTAGTAGCCACAATAAAGTATTTGTATAATCACTAGGATATAGAAGGGGAAATTTATATCATATATTAATATACATTTTTAATAATAAATATGAATAAATAATTAAGAACAAAATATAATGAATAAATTAACTTTGAAACACTTTAATATAAATAAACAATTAAAAATATACCCTTAAATAGGTAATAAATACAATATTATTATTTATACATTTTAATATGAAAAAAAAAATATTTAACAAATAAAATACATTATTATTTTATGGTATAAAATATATAGTAACTTTTTAAAAATTACAAGATACATATGAACAACCATCAGACATCGTGCTACAAACACAAGGACTTTGTTCTACAAGTAGATCATAAAATGAAATACATAATAGATCATCACAATTTTTTATTTCAAAACTTGTAAATGTTCATTAAACCCTATTGTACTTATACGTTGACCAATTAAACATGGTATGTCACATTGGAGTTTAAAGAAAATATATTTTATAATGACAAATATAGGCATATCATTAACATCAATTATAATAATCATTCTCTGCTTGGTGTGTAACGAATGCCTTTCACCTGATGATTCATAAAGTTTAAAAATATTCAGCATAGAAATACCATAAAATGTATCATGGTATGTAAATGGTTTTCCAATACTTAAACCATGT
>NW_019103564.1:0-1242 GCF_001856785.1 Myzus persicae | reverse complement strand
TGTAGAGAAATTTACTTAGTATTAAAAAATATTAAGACACTAAGTACCTAAACCTAAAGAGGCCATATTACTACATATATTACTTATAATATAAACTAATAGTTAATAGTTATTAATTATTATAAAATATACTTGCCAGATCGTGTTTTTTTTACAATTAATTCAGACAATTCAGTTGAATTTGGTGCTGGTCTCTTAAAAAACTTGGAAATATTTTCGTTTGTTTTTACAGTTACTACTGTTTTGCACGTTTTTGTGTGCCTTGCCCAATTAGTATCATTCAAAGTTCCTCTTTTTTTACCACAAATGCACACTTCACTTACACTAGACATGATTGATTACAATTTACAAAAATGATTATTGGTAATAGGTAGGTATTACTGTATTAGCATTAATACTTTATTATATTAATATAATATAATAAAATTACAGTAATTACATTATACGATAGACCAGAACTAACAGAGAACAATCGTATAACTTGTATAAACTGTACTGTGGTAGTGTACTAGTGTAGCCAGTGTAGGTTCATAGTTCTATTAAGACAATATTATGAAGGATTTCCATTGGGCACGGTCTAAAGTTATTACACAATTAGTTTTAAATACAATTTTAGTCCATATCAGTAATCCATTATCTGTATCTTGGGTATTAACGTGTTATTACTGTTATTGGTGTTTTGGCAGTTTATAAATAAACTGCGAATCCGTAATCATTATTGGTTTATTTCACCAACTACCCACCACTCAGTCCACTCTAACTAGTAACTCGATGCGTCTTGAAGCTCGTATCGTGTTTATAATGACATAAACGTAATTCTGATGATCTGACGAAAACAAAACAACATTTTCGTATTATCTTCACTACCTACTGGCAACTGGCATATACACGACTACACGAGTGCTGAGTGACACGACTACACGAGTATACGAAAATACGATTGCATTATAATAGCGTCAATAGCGATATACGTATACCTACTGCTTGTCGACCTGCTATTTATACTATTATACCTACTATTAGTACAATAGTACTTATATAGCTAGTAGTTACTATTTTAGTATTATTACTTATTACCTATTTACCTATCTATTCTTTATACTTACCATTATTGTCCTATGATGATATTTAAATATAAATATCACTGATCACTTATTATTACCCACCCACCCACCCACCTGACCCACCCAAAAATAGTTCTGGGGAATTTTCCCCAGTTCATACCCGTGTTCGGCGCCACTG
>NW_019103563.1:0-1246 GCF_001856785.1 Myzus persicae | reverse complement strand
ATTGAGATGGATTAAGAAAGGTCAGGTTGGGTAAATAACATATCTAATACCTATACATTTTAATATCCTACCGTGACAACGTATAATAAGCTTCTCTTTTTCATTCAAAAATTATGAAGTTCAGAACTCTAAGACCTTTTCAATATCGCGCACCGCACTTTACAATTTTTTAGTTGTTTAGTTTTTTCTTATCAGTAGGGCTCGGATTATGTAGCAAAATAAATCCTTAAAAAAGCATTTTAAGTTACCAAAAGGAGCATTTATCAAATTTAATTCTAAAAAACAAATTTCAATTACACATAAAATTAAATATTAAAAAAGGAATTTACGACCATATATTTATCATGTTACTTTCATTAAAACTCATACTAATTGGTGCTAATATAATTTTAAATTTTAAACTTTTGGTATTTTGACGATTATAGAGAGCACTATACTTCACTGATTGTCGATTGATATTTACCAGTCAACTAAAGTATTGGAATGTACTATAAAAATACGCAGGTTTAATTCAGATAATTTTTACTTTCCTTGAGTCGTAAACACAACTATAGATAATGTATCTATATATATTAGAATCTAACTTGATTTTGGAGACGAAAAAAACCGGTTTTGAACCCTCATTATAATAATAATAACAATTAACTAATTACCAATTATTTTCATATATTCACCAATAACGATGTCTGTTTCTTTTTTTTTATTTTATAATCGTTGTATTATTTGAATAGCCAAAAAATAGTCTTATGTTTTTAAATTAAATTATAAAAAAATAGGAAGATCAGGCAGCAAGTTGTAGATAAAACTATTTTGGCACAATAACCATCGTTATTTTATCAGTCATACATTAATTACTTGTTTTTTCACTGGTCTTATAATTTCTGATAATTCCATGGAAAGGGGGGCAAGGGCACCCGCAGGCAAATGCGTTTTGACAATCAAAAAAAAAAAAAAAATAATGAAAAAAGTTGCATTAAAAACAAAAATTTAAGACTGCAGTGTAGAATATCAGTATTCCTAAACTCATAGCGTTATTCACAATAATTTTATCATGAGACAATAAATATTTAAAGTAACCAGCTGGTTATCAAAATTTAAAAAATGTGAATAATAAGTTGAACTAGAGTTAATTTAAAGTAAAAAAAAATTGAAAGGGGGTATGGGCGCCCACAGGCAAATGCGTTTTGAGAATCAAAAAAGAAAATTATATAAAAAAATCATATAGGATTCAAATTTGAAAATAAAA
>NW_019103562.1:0-1293 GCF_001856785.1 Myzus persicae | reverse complement strand
GATAAACAATTTATTATATTACTACGAGACATTCCTTGCTCATGCGACGAATCTCGCGTTTTTGTTACCTACCATATTTTCGAGGGCCACACTACACGCTCTTTGCTGACCGCGATTGGATGACCGTGTTATTATATATTTATAATATTAAAATAGTTGTTAGTGACCTAAAAATTAAATTGCTAGGGCTACGGCGCTGTTGAGCTCAGATTGGCCACACTGTGCCCTGGGCCCATACTTCGGCCCACGATGTAGATAAAAGTATAAAACCTACATCGTGCTTCGCGGCCGGTACGACCGCAACGGCGGCATCGCCGACCAGTTCGCTAGTTCGCAGTTTTTTCGATTCGAGTGACCAGTGACACCGTCTTGTCCCGCGTTCCCGACGACCGTCGCGACCATAAGTCTGATACTGTATTCAATACTTATCCGTTTAATGTTTCACCGTATACTTAAGTGTATTATAATTTATTAATTCTGTTTAGTAATTGTCTGTATTAAGTAAACGCTGAATCACAATATCATGAGTTAACTTATTAGTTATTATACAAGGTTACCTAAGTCCTGACCCGAGCAATATTTTGTGATCCCTCCAAAGTTAGATTATAATATAATATTGCACATGCAGTAGGAAGTGCAATAGTGTATTATTTACGCTTGATCCATGGGTTCCCACAAGTAACATTATATGGTGGGGTGGGGAGGGGGGGGTCAAAATAAAAAATGTCGGTAATAAGGTAATATTGTGGTAATATTTATTGAGCAACAAGTTCATAATATTTTTTTCAAGGGGGGGGGGCAAGTGCCCTGTCTTCCCCCCCCCAAATGGGTGCCTATGGCTTGATCCTATTCTGTGTATTACAACGTGCCTAAGGTAAAAGCGGATCCAAGTCCCTCACCAGCATAAGCGTAACTTGGACTCTATTCACGTGGGGGCAAAAATAATTTTTGAGAATCTCTACACATTTTCATAATCTTATTTAAATTTAATATATATTATAAAACTGTTTTATCATGTTTACTACCATTTTTCATTTAGCTCATTTTAAGCAAACATTTTTTTATATACCTATACTATAAGTTGTATAACAAACGGCAAACAATTAATAAAATTACTACTTTTTTTTTAAACCATAATTAATATTCTATATTCATAATTATATAAAAATTAAAAAGAAACTTTGTAGAAAACAACTTGATTTAAGCTTTTATATATTTTTTTTGTGTGTTTCTGTTGTCATCACGGTTTCGGGCAGTAAAAGACCTACTTGGGTAGGTAGTAGGTACTACATC
>NW_019103561.1:0-1289 GCF_001856785.1 Myzus persicae | reverse complement strand
TTTTGGATATTTACGTAGATAACTAAAATATATTAAATTATTATCGTGCCTGAAACAGATAATCGTATCTTTATGTTCGACGATGGCGTGTTTACAATTATTTAATATTAAATATTAACACAATATGAATAGGTATATAATGCGTCATACATCCTGCTGATATAATAATATTTAATAGGAATTGGTGACGTATTATATCATACAAGTCCAACGACTATACTATACTAGTACGGATACGATTCCATCATTATATATTGGGACATCTTTTGTGCTTGAACGGTTTCCACAATGCCGGAACTACATGTGATTCGATGTATTTTCCAACTACCGGTAGGTATATATTAATTATTACTCTGTAGCTCATTTCGAACGGTAATTTGTATAAATATATTATCCGTAGTCCCTGAACTCTTTAATATAAATTATAATCTAAATCTATAGTGCCCACTTTACACCTTTAAATGTAATGAGTTGAAAAATGTTGACTTGTTTAATACAATAAAGATTTATATTCCAAAATGCATTCTGTACATTCTGTCACTTATTTAACCTTTAGTAAATTGTATTTGTATCACGTTCAATTGATTTCTTATTTGCTAAGTTTCAATATCTTAAATCGATTAATAGAATACACTCTTACAGTAATTTTCCCACGCCATGTGTCCTAATTCCTAATTACTAAATGTTTATTATATTATTCACCTCCGCTATTGTTAACAAGAGTAATTATTGAATATTATAATAATTTTAAGTTTGTAATATTTACGTACACTGTACTTAAGCCTCCAGATGTACAAATCTATATATTATATAAAATCCGATTACAACTTGGTCACTGATCGCTGTAACTCAAAAACTAAGCAACGTACAAACTTGAAATTTGGGATAGAGGTTCTTCTCATATTTTCACCGTGCATTAAGAAAGGATTTTCAATGATGTTGCGTATTAGTGGAGTAATTAACAATTATATTTGTATTGTACGGCACGGCTGCCCGCGGTCTTCGAGCTACCTGCAATAACTTATCATTTTTGTCCTTCATGAAGATACGAACCGTTCCGAGAAGTTATATGGATATATAGTAAATATGCAAAAAATAATAATACACGCGGGCGAAGCCGGGTAATTCAGCTAGTATTTTATAAACGAATAAATATGCGTACTCTACTGCATCGGGAATTCAGTGTTTCAGTTCGATGTGGATATCATATTACAATATAGTCGCACAGAGAGGCGCACACTCTTGCGCTTAAACCCAAAATCAAAATTCACCAGAACAAGCTGCTCAGA
>NW_019103560.1:0-1310 GCF_001856785.1 Myzus persicae | reverse complement strand
TTTCCATATTTGATTATAAAATTTATAAATATATTTTGAGCTATTTATTTAGTAGGATATTTTTGATTTTCTTCGAAGATAAAAAGCTTTTTTCTAATTATTTTATAGAATTAATTTTTCCTAATGATTGCTGACATCAAATTTAATACATCAATTATAATGACATACTTGACAACAATTGTAGGTACTTGTGTGGGTACCGCCAACTTGCGCACCTTTTTTTTTTTAACTTGTATTCCTAATTCTATATATACAGTACAGCAGTTATTTTATCCTACGGTTTTGTGCAGTTGGGTGCATACGAAAAAAATAAACGTAAATATTCATTACTATAATATTGTAGACTGTAGTTCTGAGAGACATAATTTATCTTTCATAATTTTGTCCTCCACCATTGCTTTTTGATTTTGGGGAAAATAAAAGACAAGGCATTGGCTTTTTAAGCGATTAATAATAGCATATAAATAACAGAGTAATTGTATATAACTCCATAACTTCAATAATTCCAACCATGTTACCTTAATGGTCGCTGTTGTATAAATACATTTTATGTTTATACCAGTTATGAATATGCTGTTATTGCCATATTATTATGTCAATTTTATTATTTTATTATGCATGGTTTTCTCATCCCTACAAACTTCGCAGCGCATCATTAGCACTTAGCAGAGAACTATCCAAACTTTTCCATCTAATTATTTGGAGACAAAATTCGTTCGACTTTATTTTCACATAGGGTCAATTTAAATTTAGTGCAGCCAAGTTCATGCTCGCAGTTTGATGGGATTTTATTTTTATATTAAACATGTTCTCCCAGATTTGTAGGGCAACAGTGGACCATTCCTAAAAAATTGTTGTAAATTATTTTAATAGGTGGAAATAAATGCTCCACTACATTGACAGTAATTCGATTTGTTGTAAATTGTTAGATAATTTAAAAAAAATATGTGGACCTTATTTTGGTCATTTTAAAAATAGAACTTTTGATCAGCTATTTAGTTTTGTCATCTCTATTATTATAAATTAAAATATTGAGTACCTTTAAAAACTTATGGTCCCTTATCGTTTCTTCGTAAAATACACTCAAATTATAATTAACTATATATATGACGGGACCTCTAACCACCCTGAACAAGCAGGCCACCGGCCCACAAAATAAGCATATTCGGGCAGCCCTATAGTCTCCACCATCCTGCCTCTTGTTTATCCGCTGACGCCTCAGTTCGCTTTCTCCTCAACATATCATCCGGCGTGATAGTATTGTGCTAAACAGTTCTCACACGTTTCCTGTTTTTGAACGGAAAAAAAAA
>NW_019103559.1:0-1310 GCF_001856785.1 Myzus persicae | reverse complement strand
TTATTTTCGATTTTTGATTAAATTAAATATATATTTACTAATTATTTCATGAGTTATATACTTCTATAGTTATATATTAGAATATTACTAATTCTACACACTACCGTTCTATAAATTATATCTACACACTACACTGTAGTGAAAATGGATACCAATAATAAAAGGAAAAGTGGTGCAGCTAGGATGAAAGATGCGTACGTATACTTAAAAAAATATCATGACGGCCGATATATTTTATCGTAACCACGGCGTCAAATACCCCAGGTGCGCCTTGTCGTTTTTCCGTTCTTCTCGGGAAATTTTTGCCGTTTATAAAAAAAAAAAAACAGTGTATGTGCATTATACATATATATATAAATGCACGAACGATGTACCTGTACGGTATAGCTATATATTTTGTGAGAATATGACATGAGTGTACACCAAACATTTACGCACCCGCGGCGTGTCTATATATTATACAATAAATAATAATTTGCGTATTGTATATCATTTATTATAATCTATGCACACGCGATGAGCCCACGAAACACGCGCGAACGCCTAATCCAAACACTAATAATAATGTAAGGAAAGAATACAATTTACCAGAACACCTATATTCAAAATCCCGGGGGCTAGGGCTACAGACGGGAATAAACCACGAAACCATACATTTTTTTTAAAGAAATCGGATTTATAATGTCGTATAAACTAATTTAGTAATTATAATATATTAAAAAAAAAAAAAAAAATTATAAAAAATTTGTAAAAAAAAAAAAACTCAAACGCACCCCGCTCTAAAATGATAACCTTTAACGTCGTCCAAGGAAATTGATCGATTAAAAAAAAAAAAATAATAATAATAATAATAATAATAATAATGTGATGCGAACTTACGCGGGGAAACCGAAACGGTTTACCTACAGTATATTTTTAGTCAGTCTTGTTCATCTTGTGTTTGTTGGTTTGTTAAATGTGAATTATTGTGACATTGGTGAAGTTCCAGCTCATTGAATCATCATCAATTACTTGCGGGCAGGTACACGCCACGCAATATTCAATCGCACAATACACAATAATAGGTATTTTGATGAGGCTGTACCAAAAGCAAGCTTGTGAAAGGTAGCAGCGAGCTAACAAAACAGTTATACAATATAAATTAAAACATAATTTAAAACAGTACGTATTAAAAAATACATGCGATCCGAAAATTAAATAATAAATATATTACTAAATGTCAAGAGTTCAGTGTGACCTATAGGTTCATTGAAATTGTTTAAATCTAAACTATTAACATAGTTTAAAAATATTTTCTTACCATATAACAA
>NW_019103558.1:0-1313 GCF_001856785.1 Myzus persicae | reverse complement strand
TTATTATTATTCTGACAATTCAACGACAGTCTAGGTCACAACACTATTCTGTAATCTTTAAAAATAGTGTAAATTTTTATGTTTTATACCTATTGACAGAAATTTAACAATTAAATTATATAAATATTTGCATATCGATACTAACGTCTGTCGTCTAACACATGCCGTATTCATAATTTTTCGCTGAACCATAATAGCAACAGGTCGGTAAAAAACCAAATTTTGTATCAGGTGTCAGATGTATAACAAAGAACTCGAGAGTAGAATTGAAATCTTGTTTTGCGTTGTACAATATGAATTAGACAAATGAAATTACAAATATTTGGTATTCTTGTAAATATAATATTTTTATTGAAAATAAAATGTACATAAACATATATTTTCAGTGGTACAAAAAAAATGTATAATGATTATAACAGTATAGATACATACTTGTACTCTAAATATAATACAATAAAATAACTTAATGGGCTTAATGTTTCATATAATTAACTGTACAAGTATTTATAAGTACCTAATTTATAATAAAATACAAATTATAGTGCATATCGTAATGTTTACAATTTGCCATGTTCACTAAGAACTCTAATAAATGTAGTCTTCAATTCAGACAAATCATTTATATAATACCCAAAAAGATTTGTTTCAGTATCATCATATTTCTATGTTATATTTATATTCGCATTTTCTATACACCAAAATATTTTGACTTGTGTTTAACTATTTATAGGCATATGAAATGTTCGATTATTATTATTTTTTTTTTAAACCAATGTTGATAAAAAATGTTTCACTCTGTCAAAAAACTTGAAAATTGAATACAAGTTTCTTCGTTAGTGGTGTTTTATAAAAATTACAAAAAAAAGTTGAGCGTAAATCTACAATTATTTTTTATGAACGTTTGAATTTAGAATTTCGACAATATTAATAAAAATCACTAAAATTTTCAAATTATTTTAAGTTAGAAATTCGTAAAAAAAATTTTTTATACCTTAGATTTTAAAAATTGAGTACAAGATTCGTCAATTTAGAACAGATTGACCGAAATAATATAAATATTACGAAAAAAAGCATTTATACAAAAAAATTATTAAAAACATGCATTTATATGCTCTAGCCCATGAAGTAGGTATGCAAAAATATGCAAAATAAGATTTGATATTTGGA
Organism: Myzus persicae; assembly: GCF_001856785.1. NCBI lineage: Eukaryota > Metazoa > Arthropoda > Insecta > Hemiptera > Aphididae > Myzus > Myzus persicae. Next base: position 146 of record NW_019103558.1, on the reverse strand, counting down.
TTATAAATAAGTCAAAACAAATTTTGGCCGAATCTATTTTATTATACAGTGTAGCAAAAAAACATGCAAATGCATTAAATTCACAGCCTGTTTATTAAGAATCAACACTCTATTAATGTTGTATTAACCAACACACTTGGTTAAAT